>NC_091978.1:370737935-370752935 GCF_044704955.1 Pristiophorus japonicus
CAACCCCCCCCCCCACCCCCCACACCCAACCCACCCCCCACACACCCATCCACCCCCCATCTCTCCCTCCCTCCCTCCCCCCTCACCCTACCCCTCCCTCCCTCCCTCCCTCTCTCCTTCCCTCCCTCCCTCCTCTCTCCTTCCCTCCCTCCCTCTCTCTCTCCTTCCCTCCCTCCCTCCTCTCTCCTTCCCTCCCTCCCTCCTCTCTCCTTCCCTCCCTCCTCTCTGCTTCCCTCCTCTCTCCTTCCCTCCTCTCTCCTTCCCTCCCTCCCTCCTCTCTCCTTCCCTCCCTCCCTCCTCGCTCCTTCCCTCCCTCCCTCCTCTCTCCTTCCCTCCCTCCCGCCCTCCTCTCTCCTTCCCTCCCTCTCTCCTTCCCTCCCTCCCTCCTCTCTTCTTCCCTCCCACCATCCTCTCTCCTTCCCTCCTTCCCTCCTCTTTCCTTCCCTCCCTCCCTCCTCTCTCCTTCCCTCCCTACAGCCTCTCTCCTTCCCTCCCTACATCCTCTCTCCCTTCTCCCCCTCTTCCCCTTCCCCCCTTCCTCCCCCCTTCCCCCCTCTCCCCCATTCTCCCCCTCCCCCCCACCCCCTTCTCCCCCCACCCCCTTCTCTTCCCTCCCCCCTTCTCCCCCTCCCCCCACCCCTTCTCTCTCCCTCCCCCCCTTCTCCCCTCTCCTTCCCCCTCAAACCCCCCTCCCCCCTCCCACCCCCCTTCTCCCCCTCTCCCCCCTCCCCCTTCTCCCCCTCCCCTCGCTGTCAGAAACACAAACACAGACAGACAGAGAGATAGAGACACTGACAGAGACACACTGGGGGGGGGTGTCCCAACACGCTGTTGGAGGACTCCCGGTGCTGCAGTTGGTAAGTAGAAAATGTTTTATTTATTGATTTTTAAATTTTTTAAAAATTATTTTTTTTGATTGATTTATTGGTTGATTTATTGATGTATTTATCATTTATTATTGATGATCATTCTTTATTTGTAAAACTGAAGTGTTTAATGTTTGTAAACTTCCCTTTAAACCCCCCCCACCACCATTCCCCACGCCTAATTTGTAACCTACGCCTGATTTTCTAAAGTGTTAGACAAGGTTTTTTCGAACGTACAAAAGTCTTCACTTACTCATTCTAAGTTAGTTTGGAGTAAGTTTTCACTGCCTAAACTTTGAAAACAGGCGTAAGTGGCCGGACACGCTCCCTTTTGAAAAAAAAATTCTGTTCCAAAGTGAAACTGTTCTAACTGACTAGAACTGGAGCAAACTAAATGCCGAGAATTCAAATTTCTAAGATACTCCATTCTAAACCAGTTGCTCCAAAAAAACAGGAGCAACTCAGGCCGAAACTTGGCCCCAGAGTTTCTATGTTTCTATCACAGCAAGTTGTTGTGACCGGGAACACGCTGCCTGAAAGGGCGGTGGGAGCAGATTCAATAGTAACTTTCAAACCGGGAATTGGATAAATAATTGACGGGAGGAATGTGCCGGGCTGTGGGGAAAGAGCGGGGGGAGTGGGACTGATTGGATCGCTCTGTCACAGAGCCGGCACAGGCTCGGTGGGCCCAATGGCCTCCTCCTGTGCTGTAAGCTTCTATGTCGCTGATGGTCTCTCGCAGGTCGGGGCCATGAAAGATGCGGCGGCCCCGGGGGCAGTGTGGCGGTGTACCGCGGCAAGGTACAGCGCGAGCTGGTGCAGGAGGGTGACGGCAGCAAAGAGTGACGTCATCAAGGTCCAGGTCGGTGATTGGAGCGTGGACAGGTACAGCAGGAGCGGCGAGGTCGGGGCGAAGGAGCAGCGAGAGATTGTAGAGGGACGTGATCGGGGCCCAGGAGAGGCGTGAGTTCGGGGCCAAGGAGAGGCAAGGGCCCAGGGGCAGCACGGGCCCAGCCCACACTGCGATATGTGAGCGCACTGGGTCCGTGCAGCAGAGCTGGTCTCCAGTCGTCCTGGTTAACCCTTGTCACTGGACCTAGACCTCGCTCTGTCAAGCCCCGTGTGGTGGCTGGTGTGCAACGGTCACTCCACGTTAAAACAATCCACCCACAGTTCATCTTCCACCCTTCAGGATGTAATTCTGGACCTGGAATATTAGGTCCTTCATTGAAACACATATCTTTTTGATGTGGAAGCAAGTCATCCTCGCTTCGAGGGATTGCCTATGATGATGATGAAGCTTCTATGTGAGATACTTTGGGATATGCTAAGGACATAGTCAGGCATAGTATCAAAGTAAGCTTATCACTAATTCTGCCTCTTTTTCCAACAGAATTGTGCCTGTATCATAGCAGTGAGAGTACGACAATCAGGCCACGATGTGCCCCAGGACAGCGGGATCCTGAATGCAACACCACAGGTAAAACTATCTATTCTGACACATTACTTTTCCCTCATTCATATCATAGTTTCTTTTGATTCAAGAATCCTGTACAAATCTTTGGAAAGGAATTTGGATCCCGAACTGCCACATCACAGATCATCTCTCCGCCCCGTCTCATTGGCTATCTCTCTACCCTGTCTCATTGGCTATCTCTCTGCCCTGTCTCATTGGCTATCTCTCTGCTCTGTTTCATTGGCTATGTCTCCACTCTCTCTCATTGGCTATCTCTCTGCCCTGTTTCATTGGCTATGTCTCCACTCTCTCTCATTGGCTATCTCTCTAACCTGTCTCATTGGCTATCTCTCCGCCCTGTCTCATTGGCTATCTCTCCCACCCCGTCTCATTGGCTATCTCTCCCACCCCGTCTCATTGGCTATCTCTCCCACCCCGTCTCATTGGCTATCTCTCTACTCTGACTCATTGGCTATCTCTCTACCCTGTCTCATTGGCTATCTCTCTGCCCTGTTTCATTGGCTATGTCTCCGCCCTGTCCCATTGGCTATCTCTCCGCCCTGTCTCATTGGCTATATCTCCGCCCTACCTCATTGGCTATCTCTCCACTCTCTCATTGGCTATCTCTCCGCCCTGTCTCATTGGCTATCTCTCTACTCTCTCATTGGCTATCTCTCCGCCCTGTCTCATTGGCTATCTCTCCACCCTGTCTCATTGGCTATCTCTCTGCCCTATCTCATTGGCCATCTCTCTACTCTCTCAGTGGCTATCTCTCTGCCCTGTCTCATTGGCTATCTCTCGACTCTCTCTCATTGACCATCTCTCTGCCCTGTCTCATTGGCAATCTCTCCGCTCTGTCTCATTAGCTATCTCTATGCTCTGTCTCATTGGCTATCTCTATGCCATGTCTCATTGGCTATCTCTTTGCCCTGTCGAATGGGCAGTCCGTTTCGCACCCTCCCCAATTTTCTTTCCCATTGACTTCAACGTCAGATGTCAGCTGTCACTCAGTGGGTAGCACTCTCACCTCTGAGTCAGAAGGTCATGGGTTGAAGTCTCATTCCAGAGACTTGAGCACATAATCTAGGCAGACATTTCCAGTGCAGTACTGAGGGAGTGCTGCACTGTCAGAGGTGCCGACTTTTTGATGAGACGTTAAACCGAGACCCCGTCTGCTCTCTCGGGTGGACGTAAAAGATCCCGTGGCACTATTTTGAAGAAGAGCAGGGGCGTTCTCTTTTCCTGGGGCCAATATTTATCCCTCAATTAACATAACAACAACAGATTATCTGGTCATTATCACATGTTTTTTATTATTCGTTCCTGGAATGTGGGCGTCGCTGGCAAGGCCGGCATTTATTGCCCATCCCTAATTGCCCTCGAGAAGGTGGTGGTGAGCCGCCTTCTTGAAACAACTGCTCCCATTCAGGAACACCATTTCAGGGGACAGTTAATAGTTGACCACATTGCTGTGGGTCTGGAGTCACATATCAGCCAAACCGGGTAAGGGCGGCAGATTTCCTTCCCTAAAGGGACATCAGTGAACCCGATGGGTTTTTAACGACAATCCGGTTGTTCCATGGTCACCATTACTGACACTGGCTTTTTATTCCAGATTTATTTAATTAACTGAATTTAAATTCCCCAGCTACCGTGGTGGGATTTGAACACAGGTCTCCGGATCGTTAGTCCGGGCTCGGGATTACTGGTCCAGTAACATAATCACTGTGTTAACGTACTGTTATGTATGTAATAACTCAATACACTGAATACTGCAAACTAACACAGGTACAAACCTGGCTCTGCTTTATTAGGGCCCAAAGTGATGGCTGGCCTTTTACACCTGGGCCGCGCATACAGCCCAATGACCTCCGACAGTGGCGCCACCTGGTGGCTAGTAACCCCAAGCATACATACATGACACGTACCCTTGTTGTTGCTGCTATGGGAGCTTGCTGTGCACAAATTGGCGGCCACATTCCCAGAAAACTTGGGGTGGGAAATAAATGAGAAAGGTCAACTATATCGAGGGTTCAACGACGTTTGTGCTGTTTGACTTGTCTTTGCTATAAATGTCTTTCACCTGCAACTTAATTTCTAATATTTAGGATATATTCAAAGTCCTTCACTATGCTGTTGAACTGTGTTTTTGTCCAAGCAGATTCCAATGTAATAATTCCCCGGGTAGCTGAGATGAGATCAAAGTGCCCCAGTTCAATGGAAAGTTATTGTCTAAATGGAGACTGTGTGTATATTGCACGTGAAAATTTACACTACTGCAGGTAAGAACCAATGAATTATAAGAACATAAGAATTGCCATAGATTTAAAGTAATTGGGGGGAGGATTAGAGGGGACATGTCTTCACCCAGAGGGTGGTGGGGGTCTGGAACTCACGGCCTGAAAGGGTGGTAGAGGCAGAAACCCTCACCACATTTAAACAGTACTTGGATGTGCACCTGAAGTGCTGTAATCTACAGGGCTACGGACCGAGAGTTGGAAAGTGGGATCAGGATGGGTAGCTCTTGGTCGGCCGGCACGGACACGATGGGCCGAATGGCCTCCTTCTGTGCTGTAAATTTTTTATGATTCTATTCTATGAATTAGGAGCAGGAGTCGGCCATTCGGCCCCTCGAACCTGCTCCGCCATTCAATAAGATCGTGGCTGAGCTTTGACCTCAACTCCACTTTACTGCCTGAGTCCCTGATTTCCCCGAGAGTCCAAAAATCTATCGACCTCAGCCTTGAATATACTTAATGACTGAGCCTCCACAGTTAATGGAATACTTTCGAAGTGTTGTTCCTGTTATGTTGCAGGGAAATGTGGCAGCAAAGTTGCGCCCATCGAGGTTCTACAATCGGCAAAGAGATAAATGACCAGATAATCTGTTTTTTGCTAGTGTTAATTGAGGGACAGATGTTGGCCGGGACACCGGGGGAACTACCCGACCCCGAATTATGCTGCGGAATCTTTTACAGCCACTGAACAGACAGATGGGGCCTCGTTTTAACGTCTGACCCGAAAGACGGCACCTTCAACAGTGCAGCGCTCCCTCAGTACTGCCCCTCCGACAGTGCGGCGCTCCCTCAGTACTGCCCCTCCGACAGTGCGGCGCTCCCTCAGTACTGCCCCTCCGACAGTGCGGCGCTCCCTCGGTACTGCCCCTCCGACAGTGCGGCGCTCCCTCAGTACTGCCCCACCGACAGTGCGGCGCTCCCTCAGTACCGCCCCTCCGACAGTGCGGCACTCCCTCAGTACCGCCCCTCCGACAGTGCGGCACTCCCTCAGTACTGCCCCTCCGACAGTGCGGCGCTCCCTCAGTACCGCCCCTCCGACAGTGCGGCACTCCCTCAGTACTGCCCCTCCGACAGTGCGGCGCTCCCTCAGTACCGCCCCTCCGACAGTGCGGCGCTCCCTCAGTACCGCCCCTCCGACAGTGCGGCGCTCCCTCAGTACTGCCCCTCCGACAGTGCGGCGCTCCCTCAGTACTGCCCCTCTGACAGTGTGGCACTGCATTGGGAATGTCAGCCTAGATTTTTGTGCTCTTGTCTCTGGGGGACTTGAACCCACAACCTCCTGACTCAGAGGTGAGAGTGATGCCCACTGAGCCACTGACTGAAGGCCTGTGCCTTACATTTTATTCTGTTTTTTATATCGGGTACGGTAGCGCAGTGGTTATGTTAGGGGGCCTGTAATCCAGGCGCCTGGACTAATCATCTGGAGACACAAGTTCCAATCCTATGACAGCAGTTGGGAATTTAAATTTGGCCAATAATGGTGACCATGAAATGAAACTACCAGATCGTTGTACAAACCCATCGGGTTCACTAATGTCTCTTTAGGGAAGGAAATCTGCCGCCCTTACCCGGCCTGGCTGATATGTGACTCCAGACCCACAGCAATGCGATTGTCTCTGAAATGCCCCTCCTGAATGGGAGCAATCCCCACAGTTATTTCATCACCTTTCCGAGGGCAATTAGGGACGGACAATAAATATTGGCTGTGAGCGATGCCCTCATCCTGTGACTGAACAATACGGAACACGAGGCAATCCACCTGCCTCGGTTGTTGCTGACGGGGATGAGGTGTTTGTGGGACAGGTGTGCACACCTTTCATTAATTCCACGTTCTCCACCCTCAGGTGCACGAAGGGTTACACTGGCGCCAGGTGTATGCACTTTGAACTGGTCCAGCAACCAATGAGCAAGGAGGATGTGGCGCTGACGGTGGCTGTCGTGGTCTTTGTCCTCGCGGGACTGCTAATCGCCTCTTACCTGATCTATAGGAGGTATGTTTGTTTTGTGCAGTCTCTGAAATCCGCATCGTATCAATGCCTCGAAGGATTACATCGAGTGTACGACCCAGGAACAGGCCATTGGGCCCCACCGCTCCGTGCCGGGGTTTATGCCCCACCGCTCCGTGCCGGGGTTTATGTCCCACCGATCCGTGCCGGGGTTTATGCCCCACCGCTCCGTGTCGGGGTTTATGCCCCACCGCTCCGTGCCGGGGTTTATGCCCCACCGCTCCGTGCCAGGGTTTATGCCCCACCGCTCCGTGCCGGGGTTTATGCCCCACCGCTCCGTGCCGGGGTTTATGTCCCACCGCTCCGTGCCGGGGTTTATGTCCCACCGCTCCGTGCCGGGGTTTATGCTCCACACCAGCCCCCTCCCACCCCTCTCCATCTCACCCCATCACCATATCCTTCTATTTCTTTCTCCCCCATGGGTTTATCCAGCTTCCCCTTAAATGCATCGATACTATTCACCTCAACCCCTCCCTGTGGCAGCGAGTTCCACATTCTCACCCCTCTCTGGGTAAAGAAGTTTCTCCTGAATTCCCCATTGGGTTTATTAGTGACTGTCTTATATTGATGGCAGTACTTTTGGACATGGGTGTCCTGATCTCAGTACTCTCCTCCAGCCCCACAAGCCTTTGAGATGTCTGCGCTCCTCTAATTCTGCCCTCCTGACCATCTCTGATTATAATCGCTCCACCATCGGAGGCCGTGCCTTCTGTTGCCTGGGCCCCAAGCTCTGGGACTCCCTCCCTAAACCTCTCCACCTCTCCACCTCTCTACCTCTCTATCCTCCTTCAAGACGCACCTTAAAACCTCCCTCTTTGACCAAGCTTTTGATCACCTGCGCTAATTTCTACTTCTGCGGCTTGGTGTCTAATTTTTTATCTCATAATCCTCCTGTGAAGCACCTTGGGACGTCTCACTACATTAAAGGCACTATATAAATTCAAGTTGTTGTTGTTGTTGTCCTAATTACAGCTTGTGAGTTACATCTCACACATAAACCCGGCACTCTGGCACACAAAGCCACTTCTTTTGGGGCTTATATTTCAGACTCTCTTGTTTGAATTTCAGGGGCCAGGGTGTATAGAAAGGGCTGCTTTTAGCGCTGTTGTCTCATAGATCCCAAACCCACGACCTCTGCCGCCTAGCAGGACAAGGGCAGCAGGCGCATGGGAACACCACCACCTCCACGTTCCCCTCCCAGTCACACACCATCCTGACTTGGAAATATATCGGCCGTTCCTTCATCGTCGCTGGGTCACAATCCTGGAACTCCCTCCCTAACAGCACTGTGGGAGCACCTTCACCACACGGACTGCAGCGGTTCAAGAAGGCGGCTCACCACCACCTTCTCAAGGGGCAATTAGGCATGGGCAATAAATGCCGGCCCTGCCAGCGACACCAATGTGATATATTCTTACGACATCACTAAAGCACACATAGAAGGTCACGTCACGTGACTTTTATTGTATTTACCGCAGCAGTTGCATTACCACAGTAGTCCACTAGCGGCGCTCTATACATCCTGTGAATGTATTAAAACAAGATCAAAACATCGATTAGTCTCTCTTATTCGTTGAGCTTCAAGTTAAATCATCATCATCACAGGCAGTCCCTCGGAATCGAGGAAGATTTGCTTCCACTCTAAAAGTGAGTTCTCAGGTGGCTGAACAGTCCGATACGGGAATTACAGTCTCTGTCACAGGTGGGACAGACAGTGGTTGAGGGAAGGGGAGGGTGGGACTGGTTTGCCGCACGCTCCTTCCGCTGCCTGCGCTCAGTTTCTGCATGCTCTCGGCGACGAGACTCGAGGTGCTCAGCGCCCTCCCAGATGCACTTCCTCCACTTAAGGGCGGTCTTTGGCCAGGGACTCCCAGGTGTTGGTGGGGATGTTGCACTTTATCAGGGAGACTTTGAGGGTGTCCCTGTAACGTTTCCTCTGACCACCTTTGGCTCGTTTGCCGTTTAGCAGTTCCGAGTAGAGCGCTTGCTTTGGGAGTCTCATGTCTGTTAATGTGGCCTGCCCAGCGAAGATGGTCGAGTGTGGTCAGTGCTTTGATGCTGGGGATGTGGGCCTGGTCGAGGACGCTAACGTTGGTGCGTCTGTCCACCTAGGGGATTTGCAGGATCTTGTGTATCATATACATACCAATGTGAAGACTAATTAAAACTGTGTACATGTCCTGTGAACATCGGAAGATGATGAGAGAAGTAACTCCTTGACCCTGCTTGGCAGTTCATTCAGATCATTATTAGTTTGTAGCTCAACTTTGCTTACCCACCTTTGACCCTATTCCTTGATACACTTCCCCAACAAAAATCCATCTGTCTCAGTCTTGAAAGCTCCAATGGTCCCAGCATTTTGAGGAGAGAGTTTCAGATTTCAACACCACTTTGTGTGAAGAACTGCTTCCTGATTTCACTCTTGAACAGCTTGGCTATAATTTTAAGATTATGTTCTTGATTCGCCTTATCTGATGGGGTCTGATCAAGACTCTGTACAACACAAGCATAACTTCCTCCCTTCTGTATTCCAACCTCTGTTAAATCTCCCCCTTACCCTGCTCTGCTCCAAGGAGAACAACCCCAGCTTCTCCAGTCTATCCACTTCACTGAAGTCCCTCATCCCTGGAACCATCCTGGTAAATCTCCTCCGCACCCTCGCCAGGCCTGGATGTCCTTGCTAAAGTGCGGTGCCGAGAATTGGACTCAATGTTCCAGCTGCGGTCTAACCGGTGATTTATAAAGATTTAGCATAACTTCCTTGTAAGTTCTTTCTTAGAATCATAGAATCATAGAAATTTACAGCAGAGAAGCCATTTCAGCCCATCGTGTCCGCGCCGGCCGACAAAGAGCTATCCAGCTTAATCCCACTTTCCAGCTCTCGGTCCGTAGCCCTGTAGGTTACGGCACTTCAGGTGCACATCCAAGTACTTTTTAAATGTGGTGAGGGTTTCTGCCTCTACCACCCTTTCAGGCAGTGAGTTCCAGACCCCCACCACCCTCTGGGTGAAGCCATTTCCCCTCAAATCCCCTCTAAACCTCCCCCCAATTACTTTAAATTGATGACCCCTCTTTCTCGAGTTTGGTCCCAGATGGAGTATTGGGTCCAATTCTGGCCACCGCACTTTAGGAAGGATGTGAAGGCCTTGGAGAGGGTGCGGAGGAGATTTACGAGAATGGTTCCAGGGATGAGGGACTTCAGTGACGGGGATAGACTGGAGAAGCCGGGGTTGTTCTCCTTGGAGCAGAGAAGGTTGAGAGGAGATTTGATCGAGGTGTTCAAAATCATGAGGAGTCTGGACAGAGTAGATCGAGAGAAACTGTTCCCATTGGTGGAAGGGTGGAGAATCAGAGGACACAGATTTAAGGCAATTGGCAGAAGAACCAGGACACGAGGAAAAACCTTTTTACGCAGCGAGTGGTTAGGATCTGGAACGCGCTGCCTGAGAGGGTGGTGGAGGCAGACTCAATCGCGGCTTTCAAAAGGGAGTTAGATAAATATTGGAAGGAGAAAAATACGGGGAAAGATCAGGGGGGGAGGGGGACTGACTGGATTGGTCTTCGAAAGGGCACAGACTCGATGGGCCGAATGGCCTCCTGTGCTGTACTATTCTATGATTCTTTAAGAAACAATGCACATAGGTTTATGGATACCCCGCAAAGACCGCAGTTATTATTTGTGTACAGAATGTCCTTAATGAATATGTAATGCTGTACAAATGGTTTTATGTTACAGGTGCAGGAAAAACAGGTCCAAGAATCAAACGCAGTACGTTGGTGTCGGACGAAATCCGGGAAAAACTGAATGTAAAGAGTTGTTCCTGGTGGTGGGCACACTACCTCCAGACACAACATTGCAGAACCTTCTTTAGTGCTATTCATTTCAACAACAACTTGCATTTATATAGTGCCTTTAACGTAGTTAAAATGTCCCGCGGCGCTTCACAGGAGCGATTATTAATTTGACACCCAGCCATAAATGGAGATATTAGGGGCCGATGACCAAAAGCTTGACTAAAGAGGGTAGGTTTTTAAGGGGGAAAGAGAGGTTTCGGGAGAGTATTTAAAGTAATCATTACCATCATCATCATAGGCAGTCCCTCACAATCGAGGAAAACTTGCTTCCACTCTTAGCATGAGTCCTTAGGTGACTGAACAGTCCAATTAGAGAACCATAGTGCCTGTCACAGGTGGGACAGACAGTGGTTGAGGGAAGGGGAGGGTGGGACTGGTTTGCCGCACGCTCCTTCCGCTGCCTGCGCTTGGTTTCTGCATGCTCTCGGCGATGAGGCTCGAGGTGCTCAGCGCCCTCCCGGATGCACTTCTTCCATTTAGGGCGGTCTTTGGCCAGGGACTCCCAGGTGTCGGTGGGGATGTTGCACTTTATCAGGGAGGCTTTGAGGGTGTCCCTTGTAACGTTTCCGCTGCCCTCTGTCACCATTTAAAGTAAGGCCACTAAATGATGATCGTGATGCTGGTCCTATGGGCCACCTCCAGTTGCTGATGCATCAGTGCTACATATCTCCTGGACAAGGAGCCCAGGATAATGTCGTCTCCTGCCCTGAGGATATTGGCTCCTTAGTAGGGTTCCCCCGGAAATGTTGTCGCCTCACCATTGCTGCCGAGGACATCACTTCCGAGAATTTCCTGGATAATTTTGTCTATTCCCTCCCCCGCCCCCCCCCCCCCCCCCATTCACCACCTCTCCTTTCCTCAAGATGTTGACTCTGTCCCAGGATAGATTCCCGTGGAGAAAGCACCTTACCCGGGTGGCTGTTAATCACGTTTGAAGCTTTGCATTGAATGTTGGCGGTGTCAACTGAGGGTGAGGAGGTGGCGGGGCATACGTGTTTTTAATAAAACATTCGCTCCTGGGATCTGAGCGTCGCTGGCAAGGCCGGCATTTATTGCCCATCCCTAATTGCCCCTTGAGAAGATGGTGGTGAGCTGTTGCCTTGAACCGCTGCAGTCCGTGTGGTGAAGGTGCTCCCACAGTGCTGACTTTGCCGGAGCGGTTTGGTACAACGGAGTATCTCGCTGGGTCATTTCAGAGGGCAGTTAAGAGTCAACCACATTGCTGTGGGTCTGGAGTCATGTATCGGCCAGACCGGGTAAGGGCGGCAGATTTCCTTTCCTAAAGGACGTTAGTGAACCAGAGGGGTTTTTACAACAACCCGGTAGTTTCATGGTCACCATTACTGACACTGGCTTTTTATTCCAGATTTATTCAATTAACTGAATTTAATTCCCCAGCTGCCGTGGGGGGGGGGGGAGTTGGTTTGAACTCGGGGTCTCTGGATCATTAGTCCAGGCCTCTGGATTACTGGTCCCATAAAATAAGCACTATATAAAAGGGGTCAGAGGGTCTAGTAAGGAAGAGGAACTGAGGGAAATCTTTATTAGTCGGGAAATTGTGTTGGGGAAATTGATGGGATTGAAGGCCGATAAATCCCCAGGGCCTGATGGCCTGCATCCTAGAGTACTTAAGGAGGTGGCCTTGGAAATAGCGGATGCATTGACAGTCATTTTCCAACATTCCATTGACTCTGGATCAGTTCCTATGGAGTGGAGGGTAGCCAATGTAACCCCACTTTTTAAAAAAGGAGGGAGAGAGAAAACAGGGAATTATAGACCGGTCAGCCTGACCTCAGTAGTGGGTAAAATGATGGAATCAATTATTAAGGATGTCATAGCAGTGCATCTGGAAAATGGTGACATGATAGGTCGAAGTCAGCATGGATTTGTGAAAGGGAAATCATGCTTGACAAATCTTCTGGAATTTTTTGAGGATGTTTCCAGTAAAGTGGACAAAGGAGAACCAGTTGATGTGGTATATTTGGACTTTCAGAAGGCTTTCGACAAGGTCCCACACAAGAGATTAATGTGCAAAGTTAAAGCACATGGGATTGGGGGTAGTGTGCTGACGTGGATTGAGAACTGGTTGTCAGACAGGAAGCAAAGAGTAGGAGTAAACGGGTACTTTTCAGAATGGCAGGCAGTGACTAGTGGAGTGCCGCAAGGTTCTGTGCTGGGGCCCCAGCTGTTTACATTGTACATTAATGATTTAGACGAGGGGATTAAATGCAGTATCTCCAAATTTGCGGATGATACTAAGTTGGGTGGCAGTGTGAGCTGCGAGGAGGATGCTATTAGGCTGCAGAGTGACTTGGATAGGTTAGGTGAGTGGGCAAATGCATGGCAGATGAAGTATAATGTGGATAAATGTGAGGTTATCCACTTTGGTGGTAAAAACAGAGAGACAGACTATTATCTGAATGGTGACAGATTAGGAAAAGGGAAGGTGCAACGAGACCTGGGTGTCATGGTACATCAGTCATTGAAGGTTGGCATGCAGGTACAGCAGGCGGTTAAGAAAGCAAATGGCATGTTGGCCTTCATAGCGAGGGGATTTGAATACAGGGGCAGGGAGGTGTTGCTACAGTTGTACAGGGCCTTGGTGAGGCCACACCTGGAGTATTGTGTACAGTTTTGGTCTCCTAACTTGAGGAAGGACATTCTTGCTATTGAGGGAGTGCAGCGAAGGTTCACCAGACTGATTCCCGGGATGGCGGGACTGACCTATCAAGAAAGATTGGATCAATTGGGCTTGTATTCACTGGAGTTCAGAAGAATGAGAGGGGACCTCATAGAAACGTTTAAAATTCTGACGGGTTTAGACAGGTTAGATGCAGAAAGAATGTTCCCAATGTTGGGGAGGTCCAGAACCAGGGGTCACAGTCTGAGGATAAGGGGTAAGCCATTTAGGACCGAGATGAGGAGAAACTTCTTCACCCAGAGAGTGGTGAACCTGTGGAATTCTCTACCACAGAAAGTAGTTGAGGCCAATTCACTAAATATATTCAAAAGGGAGTTAGATGAAGTCCTTACTACTCGGGGGATCAAGGGTTATGGCGAGAAAGCAGGAAGGGGGTACTGAAGTTTCATGTTCAGCCATGAACTCATTGAATGGCGGTGCAGGCTAGAAGGGCTGAATGGCCTGCTCCTGCACCTATTTTCTATGTTTCTATGTTTCTATGTTTCTATGTTATCTTTCCCCTTAATAGTCTCACCCAATGTGCATGTAACTGCACTTCCAGCGCGAATGTTTGGGCTTCAATAAGGATCAGGAATAGTGTGCGATTTCCCCCCCCCACCCCCGTCCCCTCTCCCCCCCTGTCCCCTCCCCCGCCCTGTCCCCCCATCCCCCCCAACGTCTAGACTGGAACTGATCTGAAGTGGTTGAACAATGCAATTTTTATTTAAAGAACAAGCAACTTATGTGCTTAAATATTTCACCGACCCAGCTAATTTTGAAGACCCTTGTGTGGAATTCGTCTCCAAATGCCAAGTCCACTTTCAGTGCCCGAGACATGAATGCCTTGTGGAATGGTGTTCTAAAGTTCTTAGATAATATGCCCAGGTGGGCAGAGGAAACGTTACAGGGACACCCTCAAAGCCTCCCTGATAAAATGCAACATCCCCACTGACACCTGGGAGTCCCTGGCCAAAGACCGCCCTAAGTGGAGGAAGTGCATCCGGGAGGGCGCTGAGCACCTCGAGTCTCGTCGCCGAGTGCATGCAGAAACCGAGCGCAGGCAGCGGAAGGAGCGTGCGGCAAACCAGTCCCACCCTCCCCTTCCCTCAACCACTGCCTGTCCCACCTGTGACAGGGACTGTAATTCCCGTATTGGACTGTAGAGTCACCTGAGAACTCAGTTTTAGAGTGGAAGCAAGTCTTCCTCGATTCCGAGGGACTGTCTATGATGATGATGATAATGTTATAATACAAATTATCTGGCTCTGGAGTCTAGAACCAGGGGTCACAGTCTCAGGATAAGGGGTCGGCCATTTAGGACTGAGATGAGGAGGAATTTCTTCACTCAGAGGGTGGTGAATCTTTGGAATTCTCTGCCCCAGAGGGCTGTGGAGGCTCAGTCTTTGAGTATATTCAAGGCTGAGATCGATAGATTTTTGAATATTAAGGGAATCGAGGGATATGGGGATCGGGCGGGAAAGTGGAGTTGAGGTAGAAGATCAGCCATGATCTTATTGAATGGCGGAGCAGGCTCGAGGGGCCGAATGGCCGACTCCTGCTCCTAATTCTTATGTTCTTAAAAGTGCGAAAATTGCCCGTCTCCTGTAAGGAGTGGACCTGCTTATTTCATGGCAAACTCACGAAAAATATTTATTTATAGCAATATATTTATGCTGTATTCTGCAATGCCAATAATGGGCAAAAAATTGTCTTCGAGCCCAGCAGGGGGCAATGTTTCATTGACAGACCCCAGGAAGGGATTTGAAGACTTGTGGTTTGTCCAATTATTCCGCTGTCGATTTTGGCTCTGCATTTTTCGGAACGTCATCCTCAGCCAGGA